>NC_057797.1:323306425-323330580 GCF_018294505.1 Triticum aestivum
CAGTAGCTATGTGTTTGATCTCTCTCCCTCGTGTTCTTGATTTGGCACGATCTTGATGTACCGCGAGCTTTGCTGCTATAGTTGGATCTTATGATGTTTCTCCCCTTCTACCTTCTTGTAATGGATTGAGTTTTCCCTTTGAAGTTACCTTATCGGATTGAGTCTTTAAGGATTTGAGAACACTTGATATATGTCTTGTGTGGGATACCCGTGGTGACAATGGGGTATTCTATTGATTCACTTGATGTATGTTTTGGTGATCAACTTGCGGGTTCCGTGACCTTGGGAATCTATGCATAGGGGTTGTCACACGTTTTCGTCTTGACTCTCCGGTAGAAACTTTGGGGCACTATTTGAAGTTCTTTGTGTTGGTTGAATAGATTAATCTGAGATTGTGTGATGCATATCGTATAATCATATCCGCGGATACTTGAGGTGACATTGGAGTATCTAGGTGACATTAGGGTTTTGGTTGATTTGTGTCTTAAGGTTTTATTTTACTACGAACTCTAGGGCTGTTTGTGACACTTATAGGAATAGCCCAATGGATTGATCAGAAAGAATAACTTTGAGGTGGTTTCGTACCCTACAATAATCTCTTTGTTTGTTCTTAGTTATTAGTGACTTTGGAGTGACTCTTTATTGCATGTTGAGGGATAGTTATATGATCTAATTATGTTATCCTTGTTGAGAGAACTTGCACTAGTGAAAGTATGAACCTTAGGCCTTGTTTCAACGCATTACAATACCGTTTTCGCTCACTTTTATCATTAGCTATCTTGCTGTTTTTATAATTTCAGATTATAAAAACCTATATCTACCATCCATATTGCACTTGTATCACCATCTCTTCGCCGAACTAGTGCACCTACACATTTTACCATTGTATTGGGTGTGTTGGGGACACAAGAGACTCTTTTTTATTTGGTTGCAGGGTTGTTTGAGAGAGACCATCTTCATCCTACGCCTCCCACGGATTGATAAACCTTAGGTCGTCCACTCGAGGGAAATTTTCTACTGTCCTACAAACCTCTGCACTTGGAGGCCCAACAATATCTACAAGAATAAGGTTGTGTAGTAGACATCACTTTTCTGTTTTTAGTTTAAGTTTTATTTTTGTCACAAATCTTGTTAGTTGAAAACTAAAAGATTACTATGGCTCAGAATCTTGGGAGATTTGCTACTCCCAGCAACAACTTCATACGTGAACCTATAGCTCAACCTAAGGTTGCACCGCTAAGTATGAGATTAAACCAAACTTAGTTTCCATCGTTCAACATGACCAATTTGGAGGCTCTGCTTCTAAGGATGCTAGTATGCACTTCCACAATTTCGCTGAATTGTACAACACGACACGCATAAAAGACTATGATCCCGACGCTCTGAAATTTCGTCTATTTCCTTTCTCATTGAGAGGAAAAGCTAAGGAATGGCTTCCCTACATGGACATGAACTTCTCCAATGGGAGTCAAGAGTGGGCTCCTGACCAACCGCCACAATGATCCCGCCAGTTTGGACTTGCAAAAGCCTAAGCTTGGGGGAGGTCATCACCACTTCTACATCAAGATGTGGCAATATTTGAATAAATTTTAATGAGGTTGTACTTAAGCTCATAGAGCTTCAAAACACTCATGTTGGTTTTTTCCAACACTTAGCTTTTGCTTTTTATTTTGCCTTTGCAGTTTTTCGGTTGCAAGTTAGTTTTCAGAAACCCAAAAACCAAGAATAACTATTACAAGAGAAAGTCTTTCAAGACTTGGGAGTTGAGAAAAATTGTAGTAGAGGTGATGTTTGAAATGCTCAACCCCATGTTGTTAATTTTAATAGACTTGATAGCACTTGTGGATTAAATTGTCTAGAGGAACTTAGTTGAAGGATGAATGAGATTATGCCAAAAATATGTGTTGTACCTCTTACATGGTGCTTCGGCTTCTTGCTGGTGCCATGGCCCTGCTACTCTATGCATGTGTACGTGTATAAATGTGGCTTGGTCACCTTTCCTAATGTTATGCCGAGGACTCCGCTAGCGAATGAACGATTCATCAAGAGCGATAGCTCGGATATAAGCTATGAGTTTGTTACAATATATAGTGGCAACACTACAAACGCATATTATTCGGATTTCTCTTGAATGGGTGTGTATGTGGTATATAAAGGGGACTGGTCAAAAGAGCTCGAAAGAGACATATTGCTAACGTCCATAGCTCCCAAACATTAAGCCACAGCGAAAACCTATACATAATCACTTAGTTGGCATAATCTCTTCATCTGACAATAAAAGTTCCAGCAAACAATGGTTGAAATGAAGTGCTTGAGAGCCTTGAGGAGGAAATAATTGTGGGTGTGCTTATGATTCGGATTTCTCTTTATGTTTCTCAAGGACGGTCAAGTTTAAGCTTGGGGAGTTGATGAGTGATATTTTTACAGTCATTTCACCTTCGTTTAAACTGAGATATTTCATTCAAAAAGCCATATTCAGTCCGATATTGCTACTAATGACTAATGAATGCAAAGGATTCCACAAATCCTCTCTTTGATATGTTTCCACAGGAAATGGGCTAAAAGGGAAGAAATTACATGTAGGAATGGAATGGAAGGAAATGGAGGAAGAAAGAATCAATAGGAAGCGTCTACGAGAAGATGGAGCAAAAGATAGAGTGTTACATACGAGCGCACGCGCCCGTATGAGCGCTCATTTGGCATGGATTTCGAGGCAGATCGTCCACTTGTACAACTTTTACTAAAGGGAAACCATCGAAATGTCAACAGAATGATGAGCATGGAAGCCAAAGCCTCTTCACCATCATCTTCGTCCACAAATCCTAGACGCCGCCATTTCCATCTCCATAGCCATCTCCACTCTGATACGTCTCCAACGTATCCATAATTTTTTATTGTTCCATGCTATATTATATTCTGTTTTGGACATTATTGGGCTTTATTATACACTTTTATATTATTTTTGGGACTAACCTATTAACCGGTGGCCCAGCCCAGAGTTGTTGTTTTTTGCCTATTTTAGGGTTTCGTAGAAAAAGAATATCAAACGGAGTCCAAACGGAATGAAACCTTTGGGAACGTGATTTTCGGAACGAACATCATCCAGAGGACTTGGACCCTACGTCAAGCAATCAACGAGGAAGGCACGACGTAGGGGGCACGCCTACCCCCCCCCCCTCCAGGCGCGCCCTCCACCCTCGTGGGCCCCCTGTTGCTCCACCGATGTACTCCTTCCTCCTATATATACCTACGTACCCCCAAACTACCAGATACGGAGCCAAAACCCTAATTCCACCACCGTAACTTTCTGTATCCACGAGATCCCATCTTGGGGCCTTTTCCGGAGCTCCGCCGGAGGGGCATCGATCACAGAGGGCTTCTACATCAACACCATAGCCCCTTTGATGAAGTATGAGTAGTTTACTTCAGACCTACGGGTCCATAGTTATTACCTAGATGGCTTCTTCTCTCTTTTTGGATCTCAATACAAAGTTCTCCCCCTCTCTTATGGAGATCTATTCGATGTAATCTTCTTTTGCGGTGTGTTTGTTGAGATCGATGAAATGTGGGTTTATGATCAAGTTTATCTATGAACAATATTTGAATCTTCTCTGAATTCTTTTATGTATGATTGGTTATCTTTGCAAGTCTCTTCGAATTATCAGTTTGGTTTGGCCTACTAGATTGATCTTTCTTGCAATGGGAGAAGTGCTTAGCTTCGGGTTCAATCTTGCGGTGTCCTTTCCCAGTGACAGTAGGGGCAGCAAGGCACGTATTGTATTGTTGCCATCGAGGATAACAAGATGGGGTTTATATCATATTGCATGAGTTTATCCCTCTACATCAAGTCATCTTGCTTAAAGCGTTACTCTGTTCTCTTGAACTTAATACTCTAGATGCATGCTGGATAGCGGTCGATGCGTGGAGTAATAGTAGTAGATGCAGGCAGGAGTCGGTCTACTTGTCTCGGACGTGATGCCTATATACATGATCATACCTAGATATTCTCATAACTATGCTCAATTCTGTCAATTGCTCAACAGTAATTTGTTCACCCACTGTACATACTTATGCTCTTGAGAGAAGCCACTAGTGAAACCTATGGCCCCCGGGTCTATCTTCCATCATATTAATCTTCCAATACTTAGTTATTTCCTTTGCCATTTATTTTACTTGCATCTTTTATTTCTCTTATCATAAAAATACAAAAATATTATCCTATCATATCTATCAGATCTCAATCTCGTAAGTGACCGTGTAGGGATTGACAACCCCTTATTGTGTTGGTTGTGAGGATTTATTTGTTTGTGTAGGTGCGAGGGACTCGTGTGCGGCCTCCTGCTGGATTGATACCTTGGTTCTCAAAAACTGAGAGAAATACTTACGCTACTTTGCTGCATCACCCTTTCCTCTTCAAGGGAAAACCAACGCAGTGCTCAAGAGATAGCAACCTCCATAGTGCTCTCTCATCTAGTTCATACTTGTAATCATGCATCCCACAAGGCATCCCATGTAAGACATATTGCAATCAATCAATCTCAAGATGTGGTCTTCAGTGTTTTCTTCTCACGATCTGATCTCCATGTGTGAGTAGTTTGGTAAGGTATGGGTTGAGGTATGAGCCTTGCAACCGAAGGTATTTATTGAGCGGATCAATGGAAGACTCTGACATAACGTTCTGTATGTGTGAAATAAAGTTTTTCCTTGAAGATGTCTCTTATCTTGTCCGCGATACTCATCCCTGCATGTACCCAGGATCATAGAGACCGAGCACGCAGTGAGGCTAGGAGCAAGGAGACCGTGAAGTGTTATACCAAAACATCGGTAATAGTAAGGTTTAGTGGGGTAACATGGATCATAACCTTGGGGACAAATGAGGTGTAGTCATTAAACGCCCAAAGCTCTTGTCTGATTTCATTATCTTAATTATTAAGGCAACCACGCACAATGGACAGGGTCTGTGGTAGGACAACTAATTCTTTATGCAGGACTCATGATGGTCAAGATGTTATTTGGACACATCCTCCACTTCGATCCGTAACAAGCACATCTCGACGGGTGACTTCTAGCGCACAAATTAATATCATATTTGATCCCAGCGCAAATACAAGGTTGTAAGCATTAACACCTCATACTCATACCTCTTTTTTATTATAAGTGTTTGAATCACTATTTGCTTATTGATCCGGTCAAAAGCTGGATTTGACACTTTGACAAAAGCTTCCTAGATACCATTGTTTCAAGGGAATCTTCCTGTGGTGGGTTCGATAACCCAGGGTCACCTCTCAGAAATAGGTGAGGGATACTCTTTTCTATTTCAGTTCCGTATCAATAAAAGGAGGTATCACACGGCCACGTGAGTCGATGGATGAGACCAGTATGTGTTGTCAAAGCTAGACTAGGCTATCATCACGGGCGAAGCCAGGGGGGCTGCGAGGCCCGTCGACCATCAGGATTTCCGCCGCTGGATCACTGCTATCGCATTCGGATGCAGTCTCTACGGAGTCAGTCGACAGATCGAACAGACCGTAGAGAGATTCGTTGGGCTCGATTGCCGCAACTTGGGTGGTGGCCGTCTGGCGAGCCACCACGTGTCTCACCCATCGCTGAAGCCTCGACCGACCCGAGCGCTTGCGCTGGCGGGAGACCGGGAGGGTGGCCGATGGGGGAGTCGACCGATACGGGGTCGACGGTTGCCGTAGCAGAACACCGCAGACACATGCGCGAAAATGCGTCGCACCGCGGACGGGGAGCGCATCGACGTCGAGTGGAGCCTCCTGGAGCCAGGCGGAGTCGTCGGCAATGAAGGTGAGAGCACCGAGACGGATCTCTCGACCCTCGACCAAAACTCCAGCAGCCACCATGATGAAAGTACTCGGAAGAATCGCAACTTCTCCACAAAATCGCTAAAACACCTGCCCCACGGTGGGCGCCAACTTTCGTGGTTCTAAGTCTGATAGTAGAGTGGGGGTAGGTATGGAGAGGCAAGGTCCTAGCTATGGAGAGGTTGTAAACACAAGAGATGTATGAGTTCAGGCCCTTCTCGGAGGAAGTAAAAGCCCTACGTCTCGGAGCCCGGAGGCGGTCGAGTGGATTATGCGTATATGAATTACAGGGTGCCGAACCCTTCTACCTGTGGAGGGGGGGTGGCTTATATAGAGTGCGCCAGGACCCCAGCCAGCCCACGTAGGAGAGGGTTTAAGGTGCGTTAAGTCCGGGGCGTTACTGGTAACGCCCCACATAAAGTGTCTTTACTATCATAAAGTCTACTTAATTACAGACCGTTGCAGTGCAGAGTGCCTCTTGACCTTCTGGTGGTCGAGTGAGTCTTTGTGGTCGAGTCCTTCAAGTCAGTCGAGTGAGTCCCTCGTAGGTCGACTGGAAGGTGATCTCTTCTAAGGATGTCCTCGGGCAGGGTACTTAGATCAGGTCTGTGACCCTACCCTAGGTACATGACTCCATCATTAGCCCCCGGATGGATTGAGGCTTGAGTGATGAAGGAGTTGATGCTGTTTCCGATTAGCCTTCGCATACTGGTCGTGCGTTGTTTTGAACCAAAAAATCTCTTTGTTGAAAGTGAGCAACTTTTCTTTAGTCGACTCGATCCATTCTTTTCCTTCGTCGAGTGATCCTTTGGGCTTCGCCGATTTCCGAGCGACGGATCGCAGGAAATCCCGCGTTTGGCAGACCGATCTGCCGTTCGCGGATTCCGCGGGATGCGAAATTTGGGGAAGCGCGCGAAGCGGGGCGGACCGCGGTGTTCGGATGGGACAGGGCATAGACGCCTCGATCCCCGTGCCACTTTTTTCGCCACGTATCGCGTCCGCGTAATTGTTCAGGATATGATTAGATCGACCGGGCCCACCTGTCATCCACTCGGAAGGGATCTTATAAATGCGCCCGGCGAGGGTTTTTTGAACAGTGCCTCAGCATTCTCTCTCTGCTCCCTTCGTCTCCGCCCAACGCGCTCGCTCTCCGCCTCCGCACAACTTCCCCTCGCCGCGTGGCCGCCAGCAGCCATGGTCAAGGAGAAGACGGTGGCGTTGGAACGCGCAAAGAAGGCGTCGGCGACGGAGAAGGTGAAGGGGAGATCCACCAGTCGTGGCGGGTCTTCGTCTAGATCTCGCCTGCCGAAAGGCTGGGTCCAGGGAGATTGGATCTAGTCGACCATCACGGAGAAGGATCTCCTCGACATGGCCAACGAGGGCCTGATCCCTCATGGAGCTGCGAGGCTTCCGGGGAAAGAGTGGCAGCCCCAGCCAGAAGAGGGTGAGTGCGTGCTTCTGGCTACCCATGTCGACCGCGGATTTTCTTTGCCGCCGAGCATTTTCTTCCGTGGTTTCTTGAACTTCTTTGGAGCGCAACTCCACCACTTCACCCCGAATTCTATCGCCTATCTTGCCGTGTTTGTGTCCATGTGTGAGAGTTTCCTGGGTTGTCGACCGCATTGGGGTTTGTTCAAGCACATATTCATGTGTCGCTCTCAGACCGTGAAGAAGGCGAGCCCAGGTGACGAAAAAACCCGAGTTGTCCAAATGTGTGGGGGTCTGGGGATCCAGGTGAGGAACAAGAGCACCTTCCCAGCCATGACATTTCCCGAGTCAGTCAGAGGCTAGCAGTCGACCTGGTTCTACTGCCAGGATCAGTCGACGCCGGGGCAGTCGAGTGGACTCCCTTAGTTCACCATGGGCCGAGTGAACAAGCCCTCCTCTCTGAAGGTGATTCTGGAGGAGAAAGCTGACGTGAAGATGTTGATGGAGCATGTAGTTCAGTTGGTTCGGGAGGGAGTGACGGGTATGGATCTCCTGGAGGTTTTCCTTAGGCGTCGTATCCAGCCTCTTCAGTTCCGGAGCCATTGCATGTGGGTTGTACTGCGGGACTGAGGATGTGACTCGGGTCAATCCAGAAACAGTCACGATGCCACTGCTGGAAAGGTGGATGGCCGCCGTTACTGGGAACAAGGATAACCCTCACGGAGCCAGAAGGATTCCTCCACTGGACTGCCACAGTGATCCGAACAAGGGTATGTCTGCTCCACTTCCCATTGTATTCTCGTCAACATTTATTTCCGTTTTCTCCTGCGATCGGTCGACTGATCTTTGTAATTGATGTTCTATCAGGCCCTCACTGAGCCTATACTCGATGCCCAACGGAGCACAGGCTCCGACTGAGGAGGGAGAAGCGAGCGGGGGCGAGAGCAGAGGAGGAGTGGGACTCGGACGCCGCTGAGGATGATGATGATGATGATGACGATGATGACGATGATGATGATGATGGTGAGGACGAGGAAGAGGAGGAGGAGGAGGAGGTCGCACCACCTGCGCTCGGAAAGGCGGTCGAAACTTGTCCATGACCCTGCGACTGAATGTGGCAAGGGGGTTGCGACTGTTACACAGGTCGACCAAGCGTCCTTCGGACCACCTCTCCAGCGCCGACTGAAAAGGCGTCGAAGCAGCCCAGGGCGGCCCCGTCAAAGCCGACCAAGCACCTGCCGAAGATGAAGGTGTCCATCCCCACCATATCAGGGTAATCATGTTGCTTAAGTCTTCTTGTTTGTGTGAACTTTATCTCTGGTTGGCCGCTGGTAGTTAGTCGACTGATTCTTTGGAGTTGCAGTGCTGCTACTTCTGAGACTCAGCTCGGGCTGATGACCATTGAGATGGAGGACGCAGCAACCTCAAAACCTGGTACTATACTCTTAACACCGTTTCTAGTCGACTGACTCGTGATCTCTAATTCTGATTCTTTTCTGTAGCCTCCATCCAATGTTATTATCACTCTCCCTGATGATGATGAAGATGAGGAACCGCTGAAGCACAGAATGAGAAGGAAAGCCATCTGCCAGCAGGGTGCCGCCAGGATGTGACGGTGCCTGAGACTCTGGTCGCGGAGGAGGAAAACGCCACTCCGACCATCACCGTGTCCTTCACAGATCTGCTGACGAGTGCTCCGCAGCCCTCCCTCTTCACGACGCACCACGTCCCAGAGGACCAAGCTGGCGCAGCGAAGGAGGCGATACGCCAGGCAGTGATCATGATGGAGCAGTTGAGGACCATCCGGGATGCGAGCCAGGCAGCTTACGAACGCCAGTTCCGCCCTCCAAAGCAATGTTCAGGTCAGTCGACCACCGTTTGTTCTGTTAGGATATGCTATAAAAACTTTTCTTCCAGAATTTATAGTAGTCACCCACTGGGTGTGTTGATTTAAACTCCGTGTTAGCGGGGGCACGCTGAGTGCACCCGCTGGGTGTAGTCCCCAAGGCTAGGTCGACTGCTGGCAGTCGCCTTAGGCTTCATAAGTTCAGTCTTTCCATCATTCGACTATGGCGAATGGATTTCGCAAACCGGTGGGGGCACGCTGAGTGCACCCACTGGGGTAGTCCCCAAGGCTAAGGTCGACTGCTGGCAGTCGCCTTAGCTTCATAATTTCAGTCTTTTCGTCATTCGACTATGGCGACTGGATTTCGCAAACCGGTCGACTGGTCGACTCTGTCTTCAATAGGATTAGTGGGGGCACGCTGAGTGCACCCACTGGGTGTAGTCCCCGAGACTACGGTCGAATGCTTGAATTCGGCTGTAGTCTTAGAAACGCGTGATTTTTCCTTTTCCACTTGGGAGTGAATTATCTTTGACATTTAGTCGATTGGTTCTTCGCAGAACTCCTGTGACCTTGCGGCTCGCTACACTGAACTGGAAAACAAGCACATTCAGCTCGAGCTGAATTCGAAGCTGGTTCAGGAGAATCTGACAAAGGCGAAGGAGGAGACCGGAGGTATGTTTGGTGAGACCTCGACGACGGCTTTTTCCCTTCATTTGTTTCAAAATCTGATCTTGCTGTAACTTGCAGGTAAGGTGAGGGAGGCCCAAAGGAAAAAATACCTTGAAACTGGCTGAGAAGATCAAGCTTGTTGACGAGAAGTTAGCTTCAGTCACAAAACTTGAGCAAGAAAATGCTACTCTGAAAGCTGTTCTTGGGAAGAAAAATGACCTGGAGGTCTTCCTGAGTGGCCTTGCCAAGAAGCTGTTTCTTATGCTTGAAGGTAAACCTTTACGCTCAACAATCATTTTCAACTGTGGTTTTTCATTCGACCATTGCCTTGACTCTGTGATCGTCCTTGCAGAATTTGTCAAAACTTTGAAGAAGAGACTAGCCGACTGGAACCAAACCTTGACCCCGTCAATTCTCCGGTGAACGATGAGTTGCCATGAATGTTTTCCGACTGGAGTCCCGTGTTGCAGCTGTCGTGGACTATCTTGCAAGGCTGAGGTCGCCACATCTCGCATCGACTCAACGCTCTGGCCCGGGGAGACACTCCAGAACGACCCTCGAGTCGCTGATGGCTCGTTTGAATGCTGTCCCTGGTCGAGTGCAGGAGTGGAAAAAGTCCTCGGCTCGGTGTGGTGCAGATGTTGCTCTGTGTCTGGCCCGAGTCCACTGCAAAGATGCGCGAGAAGACAAGCTGGCTGCCCTCCGGGTGGCCAACACCAAGAAACACGACTTCAGGTCCTTTATGGAAACTTTCCTTGCTGCTGCCACTCGGATCGCAGATGGAATTGATCTTGATGAGTTTGTTGCACCTTCCAGCCCTCCACAGGAGGGGTAAAAACTTCTTCTAAGCTCGACGCTTTAAAATTTGCCTCGGTAGCCGAGTGGAGTTTGTAACCGATAAACCTTAACAGGCTTAGCGCCTGAGCACTTTCGGTTCCTTTAGGTATCGATCTGAACTTGAATTTGGTGTTTTAATATGATTGCTTTCGGCTCGAAATGTCTTTGCAGGTTCAAAGCAAGACGCTCACTGCAGTCCGACTTATTCCTTAATCCACTTAGGCGAGCGCTGGGCTGCAGCTAAGCCTCCCGAGTGAGAGGTTTGCTCTTCACTCGGTAGGATTTTTATATCTTAGGCGAGCACTGGGCTGCAGCTAAGCCCCCGAGTGAGAGGTTTGCTCTTCACTCGGTAGGATTTTTATATCTTAGGCGAGCACTGGGCTGCAGCTAAGCCCCCGAGTGAGAGGTTTGCTCTTCACTCGGTAGGATTTTTATATCTTAGGCGAGCACTGGGCTGCAGCTAAGCCCCCGAGTGAGAGGTTTGCTCTTCACTCGGTAGGATTTTTATATCTTAGGCGAGCACTGGGCTGCAGCTAAGCCCCCGAGTGAGATTTGCTCTTCACTTCGGTAGGATAATCTTAGCGAACTGGGCTGCAGCTAAGCCCCCGAGTGAGAGGTTTGCTCTTCACTCGGTATTTTTATATCTTAGGCGAGCACTGGGCTGCAGCTAAGCCCCCGAGTGAGAGGTTTGCTCTTCACTCGGTAGGATTTTTATATCTTAGGCGAGCACTGGGCTGCAGCTAAGCCCCGAGTGAGAGGTTTGCTCTTCACTCGGTAGGATTTTATATCTTAGAGCACTGGGCTGCAGCTAAGCCCCGAGTGAGAGGTTTGCTCTTCACTCGGTAGGATTTTATAACTTAGGCGAGCACTGGGCTGCAGCTAAGCCCCGAGTGAGGTTTGCTCTTCACTCGGTAGGATTTTTATATCTTAGGCGAGTACTTGGACTGCAGCTAAGCCCCGAGTGAAGTTTGCTCTTCACTCGGTAGGATTTTATAACTTAGGCGAGTACTGGACTGCAGCTAAGCCCCGAGTGGAAGTGCTCTTCACTCGGTAGGATTTTATAACTTAGGCGAGTACTGGACTGCAGCTAAGCCTCCGAGGAAGTCTGGCTTACCACTCGGTAGGATTTTATAACTTAGGCGAGTACTTGGACTGCAGCTAAGCCTCCGAGTGGAAGTCTGGCTTACCACTCGGTAGGATTTTTTTAACTTAGGCGAAACGGATTCTGCAGCTAAGCCTCCGAGTGGGAAGTCTGGCTCACCACTCGGTAAGGATTTTACAAAACTTAGGCGAAACGGATTCGCGGCTAAGTCACCCACTGAGGGGAAAATTTTATTGGACAAAAATAAAAAGTGACAAAAATTATGGAGGAACTATGACACTATTATTTTGAAATCCATGAACTACAGGATACTTTATTGCAACTCATCCGAGTGATAAACTTAAGTGTAAAATGGGTGGAGTAGTTCCGCGTTCCAAGCTCGGGGCTCGTCGATATTATGTTCGACGTTGTAAAGACGGTATGACCCGTTGTGGAGAACTTTGGTGACGATGAAGGGTCCTTCCCAAGAAGGAGCAAGCTTGTGTTGTTTCTTCTGATCCACTCGGAGAACTAAATCTCCTTCCTGGAAGGCTCGACTCCTCACATTTCTGGCGTGGAAACGACGCAAATCTTGTTGGTAGATGGTCGACCGGATCAGAGCCATCTCCCTTTCTTCCTCTAAAAGGTCGACCGCGTCCTGCCACGCTTGTTCAGCTTCTGCTTCATTGTAGATTTCAACTCGAGGAGCATTGTGGAGAAGATCACTCGGCAAGACTGCTTCAGCTCCGTAGACCAAGAAGAATGGAGTTCTTCCGGTCGATCGATTAGGTGTGGTCCGCAGTCCCCAAAGCATCGAGGGAAGTTCGTCGACCCACGCTCCAGCCGCATGCTTGAGATCACGCATTAGTCGGGGTTTCAATCCCTTGAGAATCAGACCATTGGCTCGCTCTGCTTGTCCATTCGACTGCGGATGGGCGACCGAAGCATAGTCGACTCGTGTGCCTTGAGAGTTGCAGAACTCCCTGAATTCCTCCGAGTCAAAGTTCGACCCATTATCCGTAATGATGCTGTGCGGGACTCCATATCTGAATATCAGTTCCCTGATGAAGCTAACAACAGTACCGGCGTCAAGGTTCTTGATTGGTTTAGCCTCAATCCACTTGGTGAACTTGTCGACTGCCACCAGTACATGCGTGAAGCCACTTCGCCCTGTTCTCAAAGGACCGACCATGTCCAACCCCCATGCTGCGAAAGGCCAGACGAGTGGAATGGTCTTCAGAGCTGATGCAGGCTTGTGTGACATATTAGAGTAGAACTGACATCCCTCGCACTTATCCACTATTTCCTTTGCCATCTCATTCGCCTTTGGCCAGTAAAATCCGGCTCGGTATGCTTTGGCCACGATGGTCCAAGAGGACGCGTGATGACCACAGGTTCCCGAGTGGATATCATTAAGGATGATTCGACCTTCTTCTGGTGTTATGCACTTCTGACCAACTCCAGTCGCGCTTTCTCTATACAGCTGTCCTTTGATTACGGTAAAGGCTTTAGATCGACGGACGATCTGTCGAGCCTCTTCCTCATCCTCCGGGAGCTCTTTTCTCAGGATATACGCGATATACGGAACTGTCCAGTCGGGAATGACCACCAAGACCTCCATGACCAAATCGACTACTGCTGGGACCTCAACCTCAGTCGGATCTGTGGCACTCTTGGGCTATGGAGCTTCTTCGGTGAAAGGGTCTTCTTTGACTGACGGAGTGTGTATATGCTCCAAGAACACACCACTCGGAATGGCCCCTCTCTTGGAACCTATCTTTGCTAGATCATCAGCTGCTTGATTTTTCAGTCGGGGTATATGATGGAGCTCCAACCCCTCGAACTTCTTTTCCAGCTTCCTCACTACACTGCAGTATCCAGTCATGGCTGGGCTTCTCACGTCCCACTCCTTCATCACTTGGTTGACCACTAAATCTGAGTCGCCATAGACCATCAGGCGACGGACGCCGAGTGAAATGGCCATGCGCAATCCGTATAAGAGGGCCTCATACTCTGCCTCATTGTTGGAGGAATCAAAGTGAATCTGGAGCACATATCTGAGCTTATCTCCTCTGGGGGAAACCAGGACAACCCCAGCACCGGAACCATTCAACATCTTAGAGCCATCAAAAAACATGGTCCAATGCTCCGAGTGAACTTCAGTCGGCTGTTGCTGTTCAATCCACTCGGCCAGGAAATCTGCTATTGCCTGGGACTTAATGGCTTTCTTTGCCTCAAACTTGATATCAAGGGGAAGAAGTTCAATTGCCCATTTCGCCACTCGACCAGTTGCATCTCTGTTGTGCAAAATCTGTGATAGTGGAGCGTCGCTGACGACTGTGATGGAATGATCAGAGAAATAATGAGCAACCTTCTTTGTGGTCATGTATATTCCATACACAAGCTTCTGATAATGAGGATATCTCTGCTTGGATGGAGTCAAGACTTCAGACAAATAATACACTGGGCGCTGAACTTTGAAAGCTTTTCCTTCTTCTTCCCGCTCCACCGTAAGCACTGTAGTGACGACTTGTCCTGTGGCTGCGATATAAAGCAACAGAGGCTCTTTGCTGATTGGAGCAGCAAGCACCGGCTGGGTGGAGAGCAGAGCTTTTAGCTCGGCAAACGCTGCATCAGCTTCTGGAGTCCACTCGAACTTGTCTGCCTTCTTCATCAGTCGGTAAAGAGGCAATGCCTTTTCACCGAGTCGTGAGATGAATCGACTTAATGCGGCCAAGCATCCAGTAAGCTTCTGGACATCGTGCACTCGCACAGGGCGTTTCATTCGGAGAATAGTGCCGATCTTTTCAGGATTAGCGTCGATCCCTCGCTCGGAAACGAGAAAACCGAGTAACTTGCCACCAGGAACTCTGAATGTGCACTTTGATGGATTGAGCTTGATATCATACCTTCTGAGGTTGGCAAATGTTTCGGCGAGGTCAGCGAGCAGGTCGGAACCTTTTCGTGACTTGACGACGATATCATCCATATACGCTTCCACATTCCGACTGATTTGAGTGAGTAGACACTTCTGAATCATTCGCATAAATGTGGCTCCGGCATTCTTGAGGCTGAATGGCATGGTGATATAGCAGAAGCACCCGAATGGAGTGATGAAAGCTGTTTTTACCTCGTCGGGTCTGTACAGACGGATCTGGTGGTACCCGGAGTAGGCGTCTAGAAAAGACAATCTCTCGCATCCCGCGGTCGAGTCAACAATTTGATCTATGCGAGGGAGAGGAAAATGATCTTTCGGGCAGGACCGGTTGATGTGCTTGAAATCAATGCACATTCGGAGCGATTTGTCCTTCTTAGGAACCATGACGACATTAGCGAGCCACTCGGAGTGGTATATCTCTCGGATAAATCCTGCCGCCAACAGTCAAGCCACTTCCTCACCAATGGCTTTTCTCTTCTGGACGGTGGACCGCCGAAGATGCTCTTTGACTGGTTTTGCTGATGAGTCGACTCTTAGGCGATGCTCAGCCAGTCCCCTGGGAACACCTGGCATGTCAGCGGGCTTCCATGCAAAAATGTCCCAGTTCTCACGGAGGAACTGGATGAGCTCTTCTTCCTATTTCGGGTCGAGTGTTGTGGAGATGTGGGTTGGGGCTGCATCGGGGTCGGTCGGGTGAATGTGAACAGGTTTCGTCTCACCGGACGACTGAAATGCAGATTCTGTGGCGGGTTTCTTGGATCGCAGCAAATCACTCGGATCTGCGTTTTGCTTGTATTCTTCAAACTCGACCGCTGTCACCTGGGAATCAGCAATCTTTGAGCCCTTCTGAAAGCACTCTTCTGCCTTTTTCCGATCGCCGGTGACAGTGATCACTCCTTTGGGGCCGGGCATCTTCAATTTGAGGTACACGTAACATGGTCGATCCATGAACCGTGCATAAGCTGGTCTCCCCAAAATGGCATGGTATGCACTCTGAAAATCCACGACCTCAAACGTCAACTTCTCTTTACGAAAATGTTTCGAATCACCAAACACCACGTCCAGAGCTATTTGGCCGAGTGACTCGGCTTTCTTCCCTGGTATAACTCCATGAAAGCTCATGTTACTGGTGCTCAGTCGGGACATCGAAATGCCCATTCCTTTCAGTGTGTCTGCATACAACAAATTCAGCCCACTACCACCGTCCATCAGCACTTTTGTCAGTCGAGTGCCTTCGACAACTGGATCGACCACCAAAGCTTGCCTCCCAGGGGTGGCAATATGAGTCGGGTGATCAGATTGGTCGAATGTGATGGGTGTTTGGGACCATCTCAGATAATTTGCTTTTGCTGGGGTAACCATGTTCACCTCACAGTTAATGACTTTCAATCGACTCTTGCTTTCCACATCTGCAAAGATCATCAGAGTGGAGTTGACATGCGGATATCCTTCCTCACTGTCCTCCTCCTTTTCTTTGTCTTCGACCTTGTCCGACTCCTTTTCCTTGTCTTTGGACTGTTTTCCTTAAAACTGCTGGATCAGGAGTCGACATTGGCGAGTGGTATGCTTTGGGTAAATGATATTCCCCTCTTCGTCTTTCTTCGTGTGGATGTGACACGGCATATCCATCACGTCGTTCCCTTCTTTATCCTTTACCTTCTTAGGGTTCCAGGATCCTTTTGGTTTCCCTTTAAACTTTCCGTGAGTCACGGCCAGAGCCTCTCCAGGAGCTGCCGGTTCAGTCTTCCGCTTCTGTTTTCGATTGGTGTTTCCCTTCTCCGACTGGCTCGGCTTGTGCTTGCCGCTTCGGAGTCGGTCTTCTTCTTCGCCGTTGGCGTACTTGGTAGCAATTTCCATCATCCGACTCAGGGTCATGTCTCCGGTTCGACCAAATTTCAAACTCAATTCTCTGTTCTTGACACCATCCTTGAAGGCGCAGACTGCCTGATGATCAGACACATTCTCCACTGTATGGTGCAAGGTGATCCATCTCTGAATATACTCCCTGAGAGTCTCATTGGTCTTCTGCACGCAGACTTGCAGCTCCGTCAATCCAGCCGGTCGCTTGCAAGTTCCTTCAAACGTTCTGACGAACACTCGGGACAGATCTTCCCAAGTGTAAATGCTGCTAGGAGGTAACTGAGTCAACCACGCTCTGGCAGAACCTTCCAGCATGAGGGGCAAATGCTTCATGGCCACCTCGTCATTCCCACCACCAATCTGAACCGCCACTCGGTAGTCCTCAAGCCAAGTTTCAGGCTTAGACTCACCAGTGAACTTGTTGACACCTGTTGCCAACCTGAAATTGGGAGGGATCACTGCGGCTCTGATAGCTCTGCTGAAACATTCCGGACCAGAAACATGCACTCAACTGCTCGTGGGCGCATCTCTGTCGGGTCCACCTCGATGGGCTCTGTTCCGGTCGACCAAGCCTTGCACGATAATGGATCGTGCGTCGAAGCCTGGTTCTCTGGGGTCGACTGGAACTCTTCGCCCCACACTGAACTGACGTCTGTCATCTTGCTACCGAGGAGCGTAAGACCCACCCCTCGGAGGGGAAGTGGGCACTCGACGTCTATCATCTCGGTCGTGTCGGTCTCCATATTGCTCTCGCCGATTCTCGCGCCCCTCACGCCGCGGAGGCGATCTGGGACTGTGAGCCGACTGAACCGTATTCGCAGCGACGGATCGACTGTGAATTCTGTTGCGCGACTGCGACACGGCTGAATTCTGATCTCCTGCTGCCCGGAGCAGATCCCTGATCTGCATCAAGCCTCTGCCAGCTTCCGACTGAGAGGGCTGGATGGACTCTGCAATACGGGTCGCAGCTGCTAAGTTCTGGATTGGGGTTCGATATACCTGAGTCGGCGGGAAGAGTTGACGTCGACTGGCGTTGGGAACTCGTTGCCGCGCGCGCTCGTCGAGTGCTCGCTGAAGGTTCTCCAGGCGAGCGCGTTCGGCCAAATTGGCCAAACGTGCCTCCTCCAAGGCGCGAGCCTCGGGGGTTTCTCCTGCGATTGGAGTATGCAGGGCATCCATGTTCCTGTGGCGAAGTTCCTCTCTTTGCAGAGAGTTGAGTGGCTCGGGCTGGTACTCTTCGTGGTCTCGTGCGGGGTCGCCTCCGTCGCCTGCCCCACCATCACGGGCGAAGCTAGGGGGGCTGCGAGGCCCGTCGACCATCAGGATTTCCGCCGCTGGATCACTGCTATCGCATTCGGATGCAGTCTCTACGGAGTCAGTCGACAGATCGAACAGACCGTAGAGAGATTCGTTGGGCTCGATTGCCGCAACTTGGGTGGTGGCCGTCTGGCGAGCCACCGCGTGTCTCACCCATCGCTGAAGCCTCGACCGACCCGAGCGCTTGCGCTGGCGGGAGACCGGGAGGGTGGCCGATGGGGGAGTCGACCGATACGGGGTCGACGGTTGCCGCAGCAGAACGCCGCGGACACATGCGCGAAAATGCGTCGCACCGCGGACGGGGAGCGCATCGACGTCGAGTGGAGCCTCCTGGAGCCAGGCGGAGTCGTCGGCGACGAAGGTGAGAGCACCGAGACGGATCTCTCGACCCTCGACCAAAACTCCAGCAGCCACCATGATGAAAGTACTCGGAAGAATTGCAACTTCTCCACAAAATCGCTAAAACACCTGCCCCACGGTGGGCGCCAACTGTCGTGGTTCTAAGTCTGACAGTAGAGTGGGGGGTAGGTATGGAAAGGCAAGGTCCTAGCTATGGAGAGGTTGTAAACACAAGAGATGTACGAGTTCAGGCCCTTCTCGGAGGAAGTAAAAGCCCTACGTCTCGGAGCCCGGAGGCGGTCGAGTGGATTATGCGTATATGAATTACAGGGTGCCGAACCCTTCTACCTGTGGAGGGGGGTGGCTTATATAGAGTGCGCTAGGACCCCAGCCAGCCCACGTAGGAGAGGGTTTAAGGTGCGTTAAGTCCGGGGTGTTACTGGTAACGCCCCACATAAAGTGTCTTTACTATCATAAAGTCTACTTAATTACAGACCGTTGCAGTGCAGAGTGCCTCTTGACCTTCTGGTGGTCGAGTGAGTCTTCATGGTCGAGTCCTTCAAGTCAGTCGAGTGAGTCCCTCGTAGGTCGACTGGAAGGTGATCTCTTCTAAGGATGTCCTCGGGCAGGGTACTTAGATCAGGTCTGTGACCCTACCCTAGGTACATGACTCCATCAAGTCGGTCTACTTGTCTCGGACGTGATGCCTATATACATGATCATACCTAGATATTCTCATAACTATGCTCAATTCTGTCAATTGCTCGACAGTAATTTGTTCACCCACCGTAAATACTTATGCTCTTGAGAGAAGCCACTAGTGAAACCTATGGCCCCCGGGTCTATCTTCCATCATATTAATCTTCCAATACTTAGTTATTTCCTTTGCCATTTATTTTACTTGCATCTTTTATTTCTCTTTATCATAAAAATACCAAAAATATTATCCTATCATATCTATCAGATCTCAATCTCGTAAGTGACCGTGTAGGGATTGACAACCCCTTATTGTGTTGGTTGTGAGGATTTATTTGTTTGTGTAGGTGCGAGGGACTCGTGTGCGGCCTCCTGCTGGATTGATACCTTGGTTCTCAAAAACTGAGAGAAATACTTACGCTACTTTGCTGCATCACCCTTTCCTCTTCAAGGGAAAACCAACGCAGTGCTCAAGAGATAGCAACCTCCATAGTGCTCTCTCATCTAGTTCATACTTGTAATCATGCATCCCACAAGGCATCCCATGTAAGACATATTGCAATCAATCAATCTCAAGATGTGTTCTTCAGTGTTTTCTTCTCACGATCTGATCTCCATGTGTGAGTAGTTTGGTAAGGTATGGGTTGAGGTATGAGCCTTGCAACCGAAGGTATTTATTGAGCGGATCAATGGAAGACTCTGACATAACGTTCTGTATGTGTGAAATAAAGTTGTTCCTTGAAGATGTCTCTTATCTTGTCCGCGATACTCATCCCTGCATGTACCCAGGATCATAGAGACCGAGCACCGGTGAGGCTAGGAGCAAGGAGACCGTGAAGTGTTATACCAAACATCGGTAATAGTAAGGTTTAGTGGGGTAACATGGATCATAACCTTGGGGACAAATGAGGTGTAGTCATTAAACGCCCAAAGCTCTTGTCTGATTTCATTATCTTAATTATTAAGGCAACCACGCACAATGGACAGGGTCTGTGGTAGGACAACTAATTCTTTATGCAGGACTCATGATGGTCAAGATGTTATTTGGACACATCCTCCACTTCGATCCGTAACAAGCACATCTCGACGGGTGACTTCTAGCGCACAAATTAATATCATATTTGATCCCAGCGCAAATACAAGGTTGTAAGCATTAACACCTCATACTCATACCTCTTTTTTATTATAAGTGTTTGAATCACTATTTGCTTATTGATCCGGTCAAAAGCTGGATTTGACACTTTGACAAAAGCTTCCTAGATACCATTGTTTCAAGGGAATCTTCCTGTGGTGGTTTCGATAACCCAGGGTCACCTCTCAGAAATAGGTGAGGGATACTCTTTTCTATTTCAGTTCCGGATCAATAAAAGGAGGTATCACACGGCCACGTGAGTCGATGGATGAGACCAGTATGTGTTGTCAAAGCTAGACTAGGCTATCATCACGGGCCAAGCGTAGGAATACTTCACACTTAAGGAAAAATTGTGCGGGAAGATTTCTGGCATCTAGATCGGCGCAGGGACTATGAGGATCATGTCGGTAAAGAAAAGATGGATGTGACAACTCTTAGGATATGCTTGGACGAACAAGAAGTCAAACACAGGAATTCGTTGAACCAATTTTCAACACCGATAACTGAAGACGAAGAACCGCTCAGAAGACCCGTGGAGCATCTTCGACTTGAAGACCGGTTCAGGGGCTACTGATGGTGTCCTGGATTAGGGGTCACTCACATGTTGTCTCCAATCCATGTGGGTTGGACCATACACCCCCATGCTGGTTCACCAGCTGGCTATGTTAAGGCGGCCAATGGCATGTAGAAGAAATGTTCTCGAAGACTTGGCGCATACTCCAAGGTTTAGATGTCATCTACAATATGTTTACCTTCTACATAGGCGACCTAATTGGAACCCTAGACCCCCGGTATCTATATAAATGAGGGGTTAGGGCTCGTAAAGAACGCAATGATCTCGTTGTAGATCAACATGTACTTTGTACTCCACATCAAATCAATACAACACAAGAAGGGTGTAGGGTTTTATCTCTTAGGAGAGCCCGAACCTGGGTAAAATCACCGGTCTCTACTACCATCACATCTAGGGTACTAGCTAGGGACCCCTACCCGAGATCTGCTAAAATCGACTTCAATTGGTTTCATCGATCTCCACCTTTGCACCTGGCACCAACCCATATGTGACGCCCCCGATTTGACCGTACACTAACCATACATGCAAACGTGTACAATCAAGATCAGGGACTCACGGGAAGATATCACAACACAACTCTACAAATAAAATAAGTCATACAAGCATCATATTACAAGCCAGGGGCCTCGAGGGCTCGAATACCAAAGCTCGATCATAGACGAGTCAGCGGAAGCAACAATATCTTAGTACAGACATAAGTTAAACAAGTTTGCCTTAAGAAGGCTAGGACAAACTGGGATACAGATCGAAAGAGGCACAGGCCTCCTGCCTGGGATCCTCCTAAACTACTCCTGGTCGTCGTCAGCGGGCTACACGTAGTAGTAGGCACCTCCCGAGTAGTAGTAGTCGTCATCGACAGTGGCGTCTGGCTCCTGGACTCCATCGTCTGGTCACAGCAATCGGGTATAGAAAGGGAGAAAGGAGGGAGCAAAGCAACCGTGAGTACTCATCCAAAGTACTCGCAAGCAAGGAGCTACACTACATATGTATGCATTGGTATCAAATGGAATAAGGGTATCATATGTGGACTGAACTGCAGAATGCCGGAATAAGAGGGGGATAGCTAGTCCTGTCGAAGACTACGCTTCTGGCCACCTCCATCTTGCACATGTAGAAGAGAGTAGATGGTAAGTTCACCAAGTAACATCGCATAGCATAATCCTAACCGATGATCCTCCCCTCGTCGCCCTGTGAGAGAGCGATCACCGGTTGTATCTGGCACTTGGAAGGGTGTGTTTTATTAAGTATCCAGTTCTAGTTGTCATAAGGTCAAGGTACGACTCCAAGTCGTCCTATTACCGAAGATAACGGCTATTCGAATAGATTAACTTCCCTGCGGGGGTGCACCACATAACCCAACACGCTCGATCCCATTTGGCCGGACACACTTTCCTGGGTCATGCCCGGCCTCGGAAGATCAACACGTCGCAGCCCTGCCTAGGCACAACAGAGAGGTCAGCATGCTGGTCTAAATCCTATGGCGCAGGGGTCTGGGCCCATCACCCATTGCACACCTGCACGTTGCTAGGGCGGCCGGAAGCAGAACTAGCCCCCTTAATACAAGAGCAGGCTTACGTTCCAATCCGACGCGCGCCGCTCAGTCGCTGACGTCACGAAGGCTTCGGCTGATACCACGACGTCGAGTGCCCATAAATGTCCCCGCGTAAATGGTTAGTGCGTATAGGCCAGTGGCCAGACTCAGATCAAATACCAAGATCTCGTTAAACGTGTTAAGTATCCGCGAATGCCGACCAAGGCCAGGCCCACCTCTCTCCTAGGTGGTCTCAACATGCCCTGTCGTTCCACCACAAAGTAACCGTCGGGGGCCGTCGGGAACCCAGGCCCACCTCTACCGGGATGGAGCCACCTGCCCCTTCAGCCCCCAACTCCGAAGAGTACCATAGGTAATGTAACAGTGTAAAGTATATAGTATATACCCGTGATCACCTCCTGAAGTGATCACGGCCCAGTAGTATAGCATGGCAGACGGACAAGAGTGTAGAGCCACTGATGGAACACTAGCATCCTATACTAAACATTAGGATAGTAGGTAAAGGTATCAACAACTGTAGCAACAATGATAGGCTATGCATCAGGATAGGATTAACGAAAGTAGTAACATGCTACACTACTCTAATGCAAGCAGTATAGAGAAGAATAGGCAATATCTGGTGATCAAGGAGGAGGGGCTTGCCTGATTGCACTGGCAAGAGAGGGGTCGTAAACAGCGTAGTCGATCGGGGCACCAGCAGCGGCGTCAGCCTCGTAGTCTACCGGAGAGAAGAGGGGGAAGAAATAATGAATATAATGCAAACAGATGCATAGCAATGCATGACAAGACAAGTAGCGGTGCTAGGGGTGCCCTAATGTGGTACGATGTGATACCGGTGAATGGGGGAAACATCCGGGAAAATATCCCCGGTGTTTCGCGTTTTTGGACAAATGAATCGGAGGGGGAAAGTTGCGTGTTCGCTATGCTAGGGATGCGTGGCAGGCGAACGGACTGCAGATCCGGATTCGTCTCGTCGTTCTGAGTAACTTTCATGTACAAAGTTTTTCCATCCGAGCTATGGTTTATTTTATATTAATTTTAAAAGATTATTTATTTACTTAATTAAATCAACATTATCCAGAATAGTGTCTGCTGACGTCATCATGACGTGAGCATGACGTCAGCAGTTGACCTGTTCAACCTGACACGTGGGTCCCGTTCGTCATACTCTGTTTAGTTAACTAAGAGTTAATTAGGTTAATTAGTGATTAGGTTAATCTAATTATAATTAATTAACTTAATTAATTCTTTAGTTTACTTAATCAAAATTAATTAATTAATTAATTAATTTTATTATTTATTTATTTTGTTTTATTTTTTAACTGTTTTGGGGTGGGCCCTCGCTGTCATTGGCCTAGGGAGGCCTAGCGAGCGATGGGTTTACGGGCGCCGGCATAGGGGAGCGCCCCCGACCGCACGGGCGCACGCCCAGGGCCGCGGCAACGGCCATTGCAGGGGCGGGCGGGCGCCGGCCGGCGAGCAAGAGGGGGCTACGGCGGCCGGAACGCAGCCGGTGAGCGACTGCACGGGCGTGGAGCAGTGCGGGGTAGGCGGCGAGCGCGTGCGTGCGCGTACGTGCGCGTACGTGAGCGACAGACGAGGCCATGGATGATGCGGCGATGGCGAAGGTAGAAGGGGCCGAGGTCAGGGGGGTTCGCGCAGCGGCAAGCGAGTGAGGCGGGGCTCACGGCGACGGGCGCGGCAGCAGCACAGCAGCGGCAGCAGGGGCGGAGGGAGAGCAACGGTGGCTGGAGCGCACGGGCGAGCACGTTGGACGTGGGCGAGCGGGGCCGCGGCTGTGGCCGCGGCAGAGAGGGGCGAGGCGGGGCACACGCCGCGCACGACGAGGCCAGCACCCTCGCGGGCGAGGGAGAGAGAGGAGGGGCGCGGGGGCGTGACCATGGGTGCGTTCAGGGGCGCCGGGGCGCGGTCGTCGGTGTGGTGAGCGCGGGGGCAAGGCTGCGGGTGAGGACGGCGAGTAGTGCGTGCGGGCGGGCGCGGTGCGCGGGCATGGCTATAGGAGCAGCCGGCGCGCGGCGACAGGGACGGCGTGCTGCAGAG
>NC_057797.1:323330854-323337464 GCF_018294505.1 Triticum aestivum
TGGGTGTCGGTGGAGTGGGTTACGGGGGTGAGGGGATAAGGAGTGGGGGTGGGTTGGCCGGTTGGGCCGGGGGGGTTGGCCCAGTGGGGCTGTGGCCTGCTGGGCCGGAGCCCAGTGGGGGGAGTTTTCCTTTTTCTTTTTTTTTATTTTCTGCTTGGTATTTTCTTTTTCATTTATTTAATTTTATGTTTTCTATTTAGTCCCAGCTATCAAATAAATTTTGTTGAATACCAAACTTGCCACATAAATACTGGGTCATATAAGGGAGCTGCACGCAAAGTTTCAAAACATTTTGAAAAGGATAAATATTTGTTTATTTTTAAATGGTTAATTTAAAGGTTGTTTGCTCCTGTTTAAATATCGTAGAGGCCTATCAACATTCCCAATAATGTTGCTTGATGTTTGTTAATTGGTTAGGGAATACTTACAACCTTTTGAACAATTTTAATTCATTGTTTTATGAAATTATAATTTGACTTGTTATTTGAATTTGAATTTGATCTCAGTTTGAAACAAGTGAGGTTGATCAAAAGTTTAATTATGATGACCTGGCATGATTAGCAAGGGTTTACTATAGCTTAATTACCCGGGCGTCACAATTCTCCTCCACTACAAGAAATCTCGTCCCGAGATTTAAGAGGGGAGTAAGCGAAAAGATGTGGCTACGAAATTCTATCAAGTCTTCTCGGTCTTGGTTGCTCTTCTCGGAGAGGTCGATCCATTACATTGATGCCTTCATTCCTCTGCTTTAGGTCATCATGAGGAAGTCATCATCCTTTTCTTCAGGAACTCCAACGTACTTACGAATAGGTAAGGGGCAGTTCGGCTACGACAGCATGCTTACGAGGGAATCAATCTGGGGTTAATCATGAATGAGCATAAGATTATCTCTCGAGTTGAACATATAAAATAGCTCGAGAGTACGATACGAAGGTACAATGAGAGGGTCCAAGCAGATAGATAGCTGCTCAAAGGCTGAACCAGAGTGAGAAAGGGGTTCAGAGCGGCGAGAGTAAGCATTGCGTCTGATACCATAATAGAGCTGTAGGAAGGTGGCTCGCGAATTACCTACGAAGCCAAGCATAAGGGATAACTTTGAAGTAGGGATGTACAGGAGAGTCGGGTTTCGATCCTGTGGAACTGTGGTTTGTGGGCCCACCATGTGGGTTAAAAATAGGAAGGGCGGTGACGTCTTGCACAATCATGTAAGCAAGGCATGTCAGAGGATAGCCTGTTAGTTATGTCGGCAACAACCTCGGTACCAAGGGCGAGGGACAAAGAGAAACACTTTCCTGCTCATTAGGACGAGGCAGACCAATAGGCAAAGTTCTCGTCCATCGGTGGTTACCGGAATGTCATCAACAATAGTAACAGGGTCTTACTGATAGAGTTGTACACCGAGGTGTTTACATAAGTAGGAGGATATTGTTGCTTATATCATATAGATCACCAGAAAGGTTAGACATAACAATGGAAAGAAAAGGTGATCATCGGATTAAACAGAACGATGGAAAGGAAAATGTATTTAAACACATATTTCAAGGGTATATCCTTCCCAAGGACAAGCAGAGCACGATATCCATGACAGGATATAATGTAGAAAACTCTTTAGGTAAGGGGAGAGAATTTTCAGGACATTACCCATACAGCGGTGTTTGGATAATTGAGCAGGGAACATTTTAACATTAGGCTTTAAATGTTCTTGTTGAAAATTGGAGTACCATATATATGCTTCGAGATAGCATTGACATGGTCTTCGGGCAAAGGTCACACTTTCGAAACACAAAGGATCCATCAGGAATAACTTGTAGAATAAGTCTTACAATTTCCTCATGGAAGAATGGATAACCTTGCTGAGAAGGAATCTATAACCATAGGGCCTCCAGCCGGGTGTGCTAAGCACGACATCCTTGATATAAAAGATGGAAATACTCCAAGGTAAAGAAGAACAAATGTTGGATAGCAAGGAACTCAAGGTATAACACAGAACACGAACAAGTTTGTGTTGGAGGGAAGGTAATAAAGTTGTCGATGATAACACGATTCATCGAGGGGCAAGGATGATATTTCTCATCATGACTTTGATTGATATTCTAGAAGAGCTCATAAGATTGATGTTGATCACGACACAATTGTTGAGAGATTTCATCAAGATGTAATCCATCGGCGATGACATCAAGTCAAAAGAATGATGAAGCGAAAGGTTATTGGAACCACGGGTACAACACAAACTCGAAACCAAGCTTGTGGTTTAAAGAGAAATGATATGATGAGGAAAATTGACGTAAGCTTAGCTCATCATCGAAAATTGTGCTCCGGGAAGAAGGACCAGGTAGCATAGTTAAGAGCAGCACGATAAGGAATAGCCGAGCAGGCTAGGGATGACGTGATCGAGTTCAAACTCGTAAGTCATGAAGGTTACCAAGAGTTGTTTAATTGCGGTGCGGACTTGAGTCAGTTATCGGTGTCTTTCAGTGTTTAATAACTCAGAGCCCATGAAAAATTAGAATCGGTGAGGATGTAGCACTTGATGAAGAACTCATGAGAAGTTATGCAGTTCCATGATAATCTCGAGATACCAGGGGGTAGTACTCGATGACAGATCAAAGTAGAGGTTGGACTAGAGTAATGCTCTGCAGAAGACAAGTGCTCAAACTTGCATGAGAAATGGAATCAAGGAGAAAATATGGCCGGAACCACGATTGCAAAGGATCAATTCACAGATACCAAATGATAATATATCAAGGGAATAGTTATTATTTCAAGAAGCTTCCATGATAGATATACATCATGTCCATGGGCATGAACACAAAGTTCAAGGTCGACTCCCACTTCTTCAATGTATAACCATCCATTCACCTCTCACTTTCGAAGAAGTTGTAGTGTTGAATTTTTTTTTTACCTGGTGAAATACCAGATAAGTATGAAACGTGAAATCTTTCGGGATCACAAAGGTTAAGGAAGGCATAGGTTCAACCCATAGGGGCTTCTTAGAAACATATACCACAAGTTTCAAGAGTAAATATCTCCAGCTCAAAAGCAGAGCATGGTTGGCCAATCAGAGAATAGGATTTACCAATGGCATTATATATCAGAGTTAAGAACTTCCAAAGTGATAGAATATGAAGGACATTGTCGGATAAAATCTAACAAATGATCTGATGGTCCACAAGGGATCTGATGTGAGCATCGGTACTCAACCAGGGGAAGAAGGAATGCAAGGAGATCAGTTTATAGAATCAACTGACTAACTCTAAGTTCAAATGCAAAGGAATTATCAATTCTAAGACAAGAGATCAGAAGCAATGCTCTGATTACGGATTGATAAGTTGAATAGCCTTAGGGATACAATCGATGGCAAAATTTAATTGGTCGAGATCCAGCTCATGTTTAAAATGACGTCTGAGCCAGAAGGACAAAACGAAGGATCTGATTAAGGAATACGAGCATTCGCAAGATATTGATTCAACAGACTCAAACTGATAATGGCTAAGGATGCCAATAAGATTACCGGACTTATGAGGTTAATCATAATGCAAGCAAGCAAGAATTTCAAGAACAATAAGCTGCTGAGGATTTTCGGAAGATCAAATAGTATTTCAAAGTCTTCGGTGAAACACATGAACAACTAGGGAGACACAAATCCTCGATGTGTGTGAGGATTAATTTGTAGGGGTATTCAGGTGACAAGGAACTGCAAGGCAGTAGGCACAAGGATTCTCGGAACAACAACGAGTATTTTGGGGTATCTTGTAATAACAAGAGCAACTGGGGACTAAGATAAGAATGGCAAGTGCATGTAATAATTTATAGGAGTTGACGGTGGAAGGGCATTGCAAACGCAATGCGCACAAGTTCACGGGATCCTAATGTTAGAGTTAGTAAAGTCGTTTAACCCGAGTAGAAGAGAGTTCAGAGTCCCAGAGTAAGGATCGAGGAGTAAAAGATCCTAATACCACCTAAATGGCGACATGGGCCCGTAAGGCACACAGCCATGTTAGTAAAAGGTTTTGTAATGTCTAGACTCGACTTCGGCCAAGGAGTGTGGAAGGGGGGTTCCTACAGTCAGTCGGCTCTGATACCAACTTGTCACGCCCCCGATTTGACCGTACACTAATCATACACGCAAACGTGTGCGAGCAAGATCAGGGACTCACGGGAAGATATCACAACACAACTCTACAAATAAAATAAGTCATACAAGCATCATATTACAAGCCAGGGGCCTCGAGGGCTTGAATACCAGAGCTCGATCATAGAAGAGTCAGCGGAAGCAACAATATCTGAGTACAGACATAAGTTAAACAAGTTTGCCTTAAGAAGGCTAGAACAAACTGGGATACAGATCGAAAGAGGCGCAGGCCTCCTGCCTGGGATCCTCCTAAACTACTCATGGTCGTCGTCAGCGGGTTGCACGTAGTGGTAGGCACCTCCCGAGTAGTAGTAGTCGTCATCGACAGTGGCGTCTGGCTCCTGGGCTCCATCGTCTGGTCGCAGCAATCGGGTATAGAAAGGGGGAAAGGAGGGAGCAAAGCAACCGTGAGTACTCATCCAAAGTACTCGCAAGCAAGGAGCTACACTACATATGTATGCATTGGTATCAAATGGAATAAGGGTATCATATGTGGACTGAACTACAGAATGCCGGAATAAGAGGGGGATAGCTAGTCATGTCGAAGACTACGCTTCTGGCCACCTCCATCTTGCAGCATGTAGAAGAGAGTAGATGGTAAGTTCACCAAGTAACATCGCATAGCATAATCCTAACCGATGATCCTCCCCTCGTCGCCCTGTGAGAGAGCGATCACCGGTTGTATCTGGCACTTGGAAGGGTGTGTTTTATTAAGTATCCAGTTCTAGTTGTCATAAGGTCAAGGTACGACTCCAAGTCGTCCTGTTACCGAAGATCACGGCTATTCGAATAGATTAACTTCCCTGCGGGGGTGCACCACATAACCCAACACGCTCGATCCCATTTGGCCGGACACACTTTCCTGGGTCATGCCCGGCCTCGGAAGATCAACACGTCGCAGCCCTACCTAGGCACAATAGAGAGGTCAGCACGCCGGTCTAAATCCTATGGCGCAGGGGTCTGGGCCCATCGCCCATTGCACACCTACACGTTGCGAGGGCGGCCGGAAGCAGAACTAGCCCCCTTAATACAAGAGAAGGCTTACGTTCCAATCTGGCGCGTGCCGCTCAGTCGCTGACGTCATGAAGGCTTCGGCTGATACCACAACGTCGAGTGCCCATAACTATCCCCGCGTAGATGGTTAGTGTATATAGGCCAGTGGCCAGACTCAGATGAAATACCAAGATCTCGTTAAACGTGTTAAGTATCCGCGAACGCCGACCAGGACCAGGCCCATCTCTCTCCTAGGTGGTCTCAACCTACCCTGTCGTTCCGCCACAAAGTAACCGTCGGGGGCCGTCGGGAACCCAGGCCCACCTCTACCGGGATGGAGCCACCTGCCCCTTCAGCCCCCAACTCCGAACAGTACCACAGGTAATGTAACAGTGTAAAGTATATAGTATATACCCGTGATCACCTCCCGAAGTGATCACGGCCCAGTAGTATAGCATGGCAGACGGACAAGAGTGTAGGGCCACTGATGGAACACTAGCATCCTATACTAAACATTAGGATAGCAGGTAAAGGTATCAACAACTGTAGCAACAATGACAGGCTATGCATCAGGATTTAACGAAAGCAGTAACATGCTACACTACTCTAATGCAAGCAGTATAGAGAAGAATAGGCGATATCTGGTGATCAAGGAGGAGGGCTTGCCTGGTTGCACTGGCAAGAGAGGGGTCGTAAACAGCGTAGTCGATCGGGGCACCAGCAGCGGCGTCAGCCTCGTAGTCTATCGGAGAGAAGAGGGGGAAGAAATAATGAATATAATGCAAACAGATGCATAGCAATGCATGACAAGACAAGTAGCGGTGCTAGGGGTGCCCTAACGTGGTACGAGGTGATACCGATGAATGGGGGAAACATCCGGGAAAATATCCCCGGTGTTTCGCGTTTTCGGACAGATGAATCGGAGGGGGAAAGTTGCATGTTCGCTATGCTAGGGATGCGTGGCGGGCGAACGGACTACGTATCCGGATTCGTCTCGTCGTTCTGAGTAACTTTCATGTACAAAGTTTTTCCATCCGAGCTACGATTTATTTTATATTAATTTTAAAAGATTTAAATCATTTTTAGGATTTATTTACTTAATTAAATCAACATTATCCAGAATAGTGTCTGCTGACGTTAGCATGACGTCAGAAGTTAACCTGGTCAACGTGACAGGTGGGTCCCGTTCGTCATACTCTGTTTAGTTAACTAACAGTTAATTAGGTTAATTAGTGATTAGACTAATCTAATTATAATTAATTAACTTAATTAATTCTTTAGTTTACTTAATCAAAATTAATTAATTCTTTAATTAATTGATTATTTTTATTATTATTTTTTTATTATTTTTTTAACTGTTCTGGGGTGGGCCCTCGCTGTCATTGGCCTGGGGAGGCCTAGCGGGCATGCGGGCGACGGGTTTACGGGCGCGGGCACAGGGGAGCGCCCCCGACCGCACGGGCGCACGCCCAGGGCCGCGGCAAC